>NW_026057586.1:36907036-36931403 GCF_023721935.1 Panthera uncia | reverse complement strand
CCGGGCCGGCCCCGAGGAGCGCCCGCCGCCGCCGCCGCCGCCGCGCGCGGACCGAGGTGAGTGTCCGCCCGCGCCCGGGCCGTCCCGGAGCTGCGGCCGCTCGCGCGGGGCGGGAGGAGGAGGGGGAGGCCCGGCCGCGGCCGCGTCTCCCCGTCCTTTGTGGCCGGCGCTGCCGTGGCCGGGGCGCGGGCGCGCTCGGCGCGGGGTCCGAGTCCGGGACTCCGGGGCTGCCGGACACGCGGCGCCTCTGCTTGGCAACTGCGGCGAGCAGCGAGTTTCCGTCCTAGTTTGTCATTGAGTTAGAACCGTTCTTCTTTGGGAGACGGAAGTTTCTTTTATTGACCAGAAATACAGCTAAATATGGCTCCTGGGTTCGGCCCGGCGGCGTGGTACTTGGAGCCGTGGTGCCGGGCTGACCCTCGCCGGGCCGGCGCGACGGGGGAGGGGAGGACACGCGGGCGGCCCGGGGCGGGGGCTTCCCGGCTCACTGCCCGCGGAGGGGACCTGAATTCGCAAAGGTCTGTGGCTGGGAAGTAGCGGGCTTTAGGTAATGTGGCAGCTCTTCCTGGAAGATCGAATGAATGAAATGTCATTTACTCATCCACAGTCAACACAGTGCCCATTTAAAGATTTGCCAGGAATTGTGTTGATGTGCATTGTCATTGCCTCTCTTACCTGATCAGCCTTGCTAAGTGAGGGTCCTCCCTCCTCCAAACTTGTGACCTTGGCCTCATTCTCAAAGCTACTGAGCTAACTAACCAGTCCTTCAAGCCAAGGCGCTTGGCATTTTCTGGCGAGTGTGGGCAATAGGCAAAGTAGTCTTGTGATTGTGAACTGTTTCTGGAGGGCAGAGAATGTTACCTTAATCGTACCTTATGCTTACTACATGAATTTATAATAATTTCTGAGAAGGGTGTGTGTGTGTGTGTGTGTGTGTGTGTGTGTGTGTGTGTTGGAGGCAGGGGGGTCTTGTCCTCATTTTACAGAGGAAGGAGTTGAGGCCTGAAGAAGTTGTAACTTCACAGGTCACAAGCTAAAGCAGCAGAGCTGGGGTTCAATCCTAGGCCTTATTAATCCAGTGCTCTTTACATCACATCCTTGTCCAGACTTGGATTGTCCCTTGTGGTAGCTACTGACCACATTTGACTTTAAATTAATTAAAATTAAGTTTAAAAACATTCAGCTCGTCCGTTGCACTAGCTACATGTCCAGTGTTCAGTGTCCAGATGTGACCAATGACTACTGTTGAACAGTGCTAATCAGGACCATACATCCATTTATTGCGAAAATGAATGTTTATTGAGTGCTGTCTCTCAGGCATAGTTTTAAGTCTTGTGTGTACTGTGGTGAATAAGAGAGACGCAGTGTCCTTGCCTTTTTGGAGCCTGCTTTTTGCATGATAGTTTGAGGGATGTTTCCATGGTAGTTCAGAACCTTGCTGAATCAAAGTGTGGTTCGTGAACCAACAGCAGCATCCTCGTCTTCTGGAAGTTGGGAAGAAATCCAAAATCTCAGGTCCTAAACCACATCAACCGAAAAAGTATCTGTTAAAGTGAGTTAACAGATCTCAGGTGATTCGTTCACATCGAAGGCCTTATTGAGAACATTAGTGATACCCGACTTGAACCAATACCTGATGGATTGTTTGGTAGGGTTTTTAAAAAGCAGGCTCTAAAACTCTTGGGAACACTCACCATTTATGCAAATACTTGTTAAATGCCTGGTTTCTCCAGGCGGAAGGACATAAGCTTTATGAAAGCAGAGATTGTGCCTTTCTTTTTTTAAGCCTTGTATCTCCAAAGACTTCATAGTGCCTGGTAGGCAGCAGGCACTTAATAAATGCTTGCTGAGTGTATGAATGAGCTTGCTAGGAAGTCAGAACTGGTTGTTGGTCTCCAGCGATTGCAAGCAAGTTAGTTCTCATGGCATCAGGTAAGAGCATGTGACAAGAGTCAAAATGAAGGTATAACTATGTGTAGTTTTTCAACTGTAAGCCCCAACTGAGGCCTGAGTTTCACTCTTGGCTAACTTGCATGCCCTCTTTTTCTCTCTCTTTTTTTAATTTTTTTAAATGTTTATTTATTTATTTATTTATTTGAAAGAGAGAGAGAGAGAGAGAGAGAGTACGAGTGGGGAAGGCGCAGAGAGAGAGGGAGGCACAGGATCTGAAGCAGGCCCCAGGCTCTGAGCGGTCAGCACAGAGCCCTTCGTGGGGCTCGAACTCCCGAACCACGAGATCATGACCTGAGCCAAAGTTGGACGCTTAACCAACTGAGCCACCCAGGCGCCACACTCTCTTTCTCTTTTTAATGATATAAAATAATATCAACAAGTTTAAATTTCAATCATGTTAATCCTATATATATATATGTGTGTGTGTAAATTATATTTTTTAAATTGAATTCCAGACTATTTGGATTTCACTAGTTTTTCCATTAATATTCTCTTTATGTTCTAGGATCCAGTCCAGGGTACCACATTGCATTTAGTAATTATGTCTCCTTAGTCTTTGGTCTGTAGCAGTTTCTTTCTTTATTATTTTTCGTAACTTTGTAGCCTTGAGGAGTACTGTCCTGGCTCTCTCTAAACAGCTTTCCCTATACCAGATAGGACCATCCAGTTCTGGGGAAAGACTCTCATATTCAGGACAATAAGGCTGTGAAAGGAATAACTTCCTCTGCTCTTGTTCGTTTACACAATACATATATTAGGCTTATGTAACAATATACAACTTTAGTACTTTTTATTCAGTAACAGATTTCTTGGGATACAGTTCTTGATTGGTTGAGATTCAGAAGAGTATTACAGTATTGCCATTGTGATGCACTATTTTAAAAAATATTGAGTTTTTATTTTTGTGATGGGTTAAGAGCTGGGCCGGGGTGGAGGAGCAGGGGAAAAGATTGGCTGAAAGAGGCAGCAGGTGAGAGAGGGACCAAGGTGAACGGAGTGACGGGTAGTGGAGGAACAGTCCACTAGGAGAGAACTAGGAGTGAATACTTACTGTGTGTTCACTTGTTCAATTAATACTCATTGAGTGCTTATTATGTGCCAGACCCAGTACTAGATAGTTGAAATATCTGAAAGTGGGACAGCATTAAGCAAATAAACATGCAAATAAGTATGTAATAATTACAACTTGTGATGAGTGCTGTAAAGAAACAGTAAAGGATGCTGGAGAGACTGTGGGTGGGGGCAGCTGCTGCTTTTGGTTGTCTGGGTTGATGAGGAAAGGATTCTTTGAGTAAGTGAAATTTGACCTCTCTGTGACTTTTGAGGACCTTCCATAATTACACCACACTGTTTTTTCCACATCACAACATGTACATGCCTCTTTCTCCGTAGGAACTGTGCTGATTTCTAGCTCCGTGTCTTTGTATATGATTTCTTCTCAATAAATCATTGATTGCTCAAATCCCATCTCCTTTATGAAATCTTTCAGTGTTGATTAATGCCTCTGTCATTCTATTCGAGTGTATGGTGTTTGAGGGTAGGGATAGTATTTTACATTTATATCTGTGTGTCTTCATTTAGTCCAGCACAAAGCCAAGATTAATAAGTAGTTCTTAAGAGGCTAGAGCCATTCTGAAGTGTTAATATTTGGATGATGAACCTTAGAGCAGTGAGTGAAGATCCAATTTGTTTTTTTAAATTAAACTTTTTGTGGCATAACTGTAGATCCACATGCGGTTATAAGAATTTAGAAAGACCCTGTGTGCCCTTTACCTGTTTGCCCTCAGTGGTGTCATTTTGTAAAACTATAGTATAGTATCAGACCCATGACCGTGTCACTGGATAGTCAAGATACAGAACATTTCCACTACAAGGTTTCTGCATGTTCTGTAGCCATACCCACTTGCTTCCTACCTTCCTACATGCTCCTTAAGCCCTGGCAATAACTAATCTGTTCTCTATTTCTATCATTATGTCATTCCAAAAATGTTTTATGAATGGAATCATACAGTGAGTCCCTTTTGGAATTCGCTTTTTTTTTTCACTCAGTATAATTTCTGGAGATTCATCTAGGTTGTTGTGTGTATCAATAATTGATTCTTTTGTGTTGGTGAGTAGTACTTTATAGTGTGGGTGTACTTTTATGGTTCTTTCAACCATTTATCTGTTTAAGGACATCTGGTTGTTTATAGTTTTTGCTGTTACAGCATTATTTGTTGAAAAGGCAACATCTTTCCTTCATCAAATTGGTTGTGTCTTTGTAAAAAAAAAAAAAAAAAAAAAGCAGTTGGGTATATTTGCATGAATCCATTCCTGGGTTCTCTGTTCTATTCCATTGGTCTGTGTGTCTGTCCCTCCACCGCTGTCACAGTTTCGGTTACTGTGCTGTATAGTAAGACATAAGTTGGTGTAGACTGATTCCTCCCAGTTCTCCTTTTTCAGAATTGTTTTAACTATTCTTGTTCCTTTGCTTGTTCATATAAATTATGGAATAATCTTGTTTATATTTATACAAAAATCTTGCTGGCATTTTGATAGGAATTGTAGTAGATCTGTGTATCAGTCTGGGGAGGATTGACATTTTACTAAGTTGTGTCTTCCAGTCTGTAAACATGGTGTGTCTTTCCATTTATTTATATCTTTGATTTCTTTCATTAGTATTGTGTGGTTTTATCATACAAATCTATGTTTTGTTAATTTTTTGTGTGTTTTGTTACATTTACATGTCAGTATTTTTATTTCGAGCAGTTGAAAATGATACATGTTTTAAACTTTGGTGTCCATGTGTTAATTGCTAATGTAGAGAAACATTAACTTTCTTTCTCCTGTTGATCTTGTTCCTGTAGTCTTGCTGAATCCATTTATTGCTTCTAGGAGTTTTTCTGTAGATTCCTTGTGACTTTCTAAATAGATAATTGTGTCATGTATACATAGGGGCAGTTTTATTTCTTTTCAATCAACTTGACTTTAATTTCCTCTTCTTGCCTTCTTGCGCTGGCTAAAATTCCAATCCTATGTTGAATGAGAATAGTGACAGAGGACATCTTTGCCTTGTTACTGATTTTAGGGGGAAAGCATTTAGTTTTTCATCATGTTTGGGCCAGTCTCAGTTTATCCATAGTGATACTGTTGATTAGAAATGTCTGGAGCTCTCACCATTCATAGACTTTTCCCTTTTGCAGCCAGTGTTGTGGACTGGCTCTTGAAGTTCTTATTATGATTGCAAGACACACCTCAGCAACAATCTATGGTGAACTTTGACAAGATGATAAGGTTTCTTACACACAGGTCCTCGAGGGTACACCCCACGTCTGAGGCACACAGCAGGTAGAGCATGCACACCTGGGGTTCTGCTTTTAATGGTGTAGATGGTGAGGTGTCTAGGGTTTTGCAGGTTCACTCTTTACTGGTTAATTTAAAACATAAGAGTGGGAATTAGGGCATGGGAAGGGAAAAGAAAGCTATCCAATGGTTAGTTACTTAAGTGTAATAGCATTTCCTAAAAAAGAGTGGGTGGGGGGACTTCATGGGTGGGGCAGCCTGGTTCTTTATCTAATTGTGTAGCAGGCTGTTCTGTTTATTCAAGATGGGATGATGTCTTTGAAGTGGATGCCTGGGCAATGAAAAGCTTAATGTCAGGCATTCATACTACAGTTGAAAAAATTAATTGCCAGACACTGATACTGTGCACTATTACGTGTATTATTACCTGTAAATTTTTTGTAGATGCTCTTTATCAAGTTGAGGAAGTTGCCCACTATGCCTGTCTTTCTGAGAGTTTTTATCATGAGTGGGTGTTGAATTTTGTCAAGTGCTTTTTGTGCACTAGTATGGTCATGTGATTTTCCTTCTTTAGCATGTTGATAGTGATGGATTATTTTGGTTGACTTTTGAGTTGAGCCAGCATTGCATCCCTGGAATAAACCCCACTTGGTCATGGTGTGTAACTCTATATATTGCTGAATTCTATTTGCTAGTAATTGTTGAGAATTTTTTGCATTTATATTCATGAGGGCATTTAGCACTATAAATTTCCATCTCAACATTGTTTCAGCTGTATCCTACAAATTGTGATAGGTTTTGTTTTTTGCCAACTTTTGCTTTCGGCTCAGGTTGTGATCCCAGGGTCGTGGGCTCCAGCCCTGTGTTGGGTTACACGCTGAGCATACATAGAGCCTGTTTAAGATTCTCTCTGTCTTTCCCTCTGCTCCCGCTCACACTCTCTCTCTCAAAAATAAAAACATAAACAAAAAAGAGTAAGTTGTTTAGTTTCCAAGTGTTTGGAGATTTTCTTGTTATCTTTCTGTTTTTGATTTCTAGTTTGATGCCGTTGTAATTGGAGAACACACCGAATCATGTTGTGATTTCAGTTGTTTTAAATTTGTTGAGGCTTATTTTATGGCTCAATATATGGTCCCTCTTGGTGTATGTTCTGTGAATGTTTGAATAGAATGTGTTTTCTGCTGTTGAGTGAATTGTTCAGTTAGATCCTGTTGGTTGGTTGTGGTGTTGAGTTCTTCTATACTTGTTGGTTTTCTGTCTGGATATTGTGTCAGATCTTGAGAGGGATGTTGAAGCCTCCAAGTATATTTGTGCATTTGGCTGTCTTTCCTTGTAGGTTATGGCAGTTTTTAGTTACGTATTTTGCCGCTCCCTGGTGCATACACATCTAGGGTTGCTTTGTTTTCTTGATGGATTAACCCTTTCTGTCATTATATGATGTCCTTCTTTGTGTCTAGTGATTTTCTTTGCTCTGAATTCTACTTTATCTGATATTAATATTGCCACTACTTTTTCTTTTGCTTGTTTTTAACTGGGGAATATATCTTTTTTTTTATTGTTTTTCTTTTAACCTGTATTGTTACATTTGAAATGTTTTTTGTAGACAGCATGTAGTTGGATCATGTCTTTTAATGCATTCTGCCAATTCCTGTCTTTTCATTGATGCATGTAGGCCATTTACATGTAATGTAATTATTTTTTTGTTAGGACTTAAGTCTGCCGTTTTATTTTTTGTTTTTTGATTGTGCCTTCTGTTTTTTGTTTCTCTGGATATCCTTTACTTCCTGTGGATTATTTGAACATTTGTTTTGGAAATCATGTTGATTTATCTATATTGTTTTTGAATGTTTTCAAATTTAACTTAAATTAAACAATTTAAATTTTATTTCTGTTTATTTAAAAAATTTTCAGATTTTTTATTAAAGAGGGAGAGGGAGACACAGAATTTGAAGAAGGCTTCAGGCTCTGAGCTGTCAGCACAGAGTCTGACGTGGGGCTTGAACTCATGAACCATGAGATCATGACCTGAGCCAGTCAGATGTTTAACCGACTGAGTCACCCAGGCACCCCAAACAAATTAATTTTAATTTAACAAATTAAAATTGTTTTTTTACTCATTTCTTTAGCTGTTACATTTTATATACATAACTATCATTGTGTATTGGTATCATCATTTTACCTGTTCAAGTGAAGTATAGGAACCTTATTTCCTTTTATATCCCTTTACCTTCCCCAATTTTATTTATTTATTTATTTATTTATTTATTTATTTATTTATTTTAAAATTAATCTTGGCGGGGGATGGGCAGGGAGAGAGAGAAAATCATAAGCAGGCTCCAGTGTAGACCCTGACAGGACTCTGTCTTCATAAACTGTGAAATCATGATGTGAACTGAAATCAAAAGTTGGACACTTAACCGACTGAGCCACCCAGGCACCCCTTGCCTTGATTTCTTCCTCATTCCTGAAGGGTATTTTTCTTTGGTCATAGATTCCATCTTGTTCTTTTCTTTCAGCACTTGAAAAATGTACTACTTTTTTCTGGCCTCTGTAGTTTCTGATTGGAAATCTGTTGTCATCCAGTTATCCCTCTGTGGTTAAGGGGTCATTTTTTCTCACTGTTGTCAGGAGTTTTCTTTTAGTTTAGTTTTCAGAAATTTAATTATGATACATCTTGGTGTGGATCTCTTTGGGTTTATACTGTTTGGGGTTCACTCACATTCCTGAATCTGTAGGTTTATGTCTTTTACATAGGTGGGACATTTTTCACCATTATTTCTTTGAGTACTTTTTCAGTCCTTGTTCTTTCTCCTTTCTCTTCAAGACTGATGACTTGAATGGTAGATCTTTTATTATGGTTCCACAGGTCCCTACTGTCTGTTTTCTTTATTTTTCTCTGTTCAGCTTAATTTCAGTTGCTATGTTTTTCATTTTATTTTTTCTATTCCTTCCATTCTGCTATTGAGTCCATGCACTTAGCTTTTTATTTTGATATTTTTCAGCTCTAAAATTTCTGTTTTGACTCTTCTTTATATCTTCTATTTCTTTTCTAAGGTTATTTGTTTCAAGCATGTTTGAAATCTGTTCAAGCATTTCTGTCACAGCTGTGTTATAATCATTGGCAGATAATTCTGATAAGTCATTTTAGTTTTGGTGTCTACTGATGTGTTTTTCATTGAGTTTGAATTTATCCTAACTTTTGGTATGATGGGTGATTTTTAAAATTAAAACCTGGAAATTTTCACATTCTATGAAATTTTGGATCTTATTTAAGCCCTTGTTTTAGCTGGCTTCTTTTTGACACCACTCCAGTAGAGGCAGGGGGCAGCATGTGGTGCTGTTTTGTTATTGCTTAGAGGAATTAGATGTGCAGGCTCCCTACTTGGGCTTCCTTGACCCAGAAGTAGAGTGTTTTGTTTACCAGGTTGGGTAGAGGTCCAGGGTTTCTGAGGGTGGTGGTGTGGAAGGGTGCCTTGATGCCAGCTGACGTGGATGAGAGCCTGGGCTCGCTGTTTGGCCTTGTCAGTGTCACTGTACCGTGGAGGGGCTTGAGTGCCTTGTTACAGCCTGGTGAGAACATGGAAGTCTAAGCTACTCACCTAACCTTTGCTGGCCTAGGTTAGACCACAGTTTTTTCTGTATTATTTGCCTGGAGTAGAGGGCTTTGTTTTGGTTTTGGTTTTTTTCCCTGTAAGAGTCTTCTGTCTTGGTAGGATGCCCCATTTCTGGTCCTTCGGCTAGAGAAAACAGGCTTTTGTTGGGATTTATTTTGTCTCTGCCCGTTGGCATTCCCAGGTTGTCAGCTTATTCAGCTCCAAGCCTGGGATGTATGAGGCAAAAATAAAACCCAGGAAACACACCATTGTGTTGCTCCTCAGGGCCTGAGGTCTAGTCTGCCTTCTTTGCACATCTGAGAGTCTTATGTTTGTTTTATATGCAGTTCAAATTTTTTATAGTTAATGGGAAGAATAGGAAAAAGTACATCTACTCCATCTTCCCAGAAGCAAACATTCCTGAAGGACCAGTTTTTAACACCCCTCCTTTGTCATGCGTTATGTAACTCCCAGATTTTTAAAATCATTAGGTTTAATAGATATAAAATTTCTGTCAAATTTCGGTCAGAATTTATAAATGCTTACTCTCAATCTCTGTATGTACCTTTTCATGGAGTAGGTATAAGCAATTTGCTCTCTAAGGACTACACTTTGGTTAGTCCTGCCTAGATCTTACGACTTAATTCTTTTTGAAGTTATAAATGAACGATTAACAGTTCAGCTTAGTTTCTGCTCTACTGTTTTCCTTGTACTTTTGTCTTTAGAGATGTCCTCAGTGTGAAACCCCTTTGGTCCTTAAGGAGAAGGAATGTTGAGGATTGTTTAGGGCAGCTGTAGTAATAGTGATGAGTGTTGAGAGTGCATCTCTGGTTTATGGACCCATTTCTCCTCTAATTTTTAGAATTCCTTTAAATTGTTGTAAATCATAAAATAAATTCTTGTAAGTGTTTATAAGAATATTTTACAGTCATGGCAGGTTATGATTTCGGAGGTTACAGAGAGCATACGATTCTTTTTGGTTCTGTAAAGACCTCTTTAGGCTTCGGTATATTTCTTTTTTAGTTGACAACCTCAGCCGTAAGACCTAAGAGACACTAGGTAAAGCCTTCTGGAGTGCCATAAGGTGATTTAGAGATTTTTTAAGATGTCATGGTTTTTGCTATATTTTAGTGTCTTTGGTAGTTATGACTTCCTTCTCATTAAAAAAAAAATGTTTATTTCAAGTATCAGTTCAGTTATTAAAAGGAGCAGAATTTGCATTGCATTGAGAAGGCCATATGTTAAGTTACTGGGTTGTTCTTTGGAAATTACACATTACATTTTATGATTTATTATTTTCCTTAAGGTTAAGTTTTCTGGTAGTAACTCTTATTTTTCCATCCCTAGGAATGAGCTGGGTTATTAATACACAGTTTACTGTTATTCCCAAGTTCCTGTGCATAGCAAGGACTTTAGAGGGTTAGAGGGCAGCACTGTCATGATGGTGAGGGTTGGCTGCTTCAGGTATTGAAGTCCATCCATATTCTGCTCATAATAACATTGCAGAACTTAATTTTAATTGAAGTGTTTCCATGCAAAGGGAACACTATCTGATATAATAGAACTATTGCAGGGATGTAGTAGTCATGAAAGTTTCAACTTTTACCCAGATTAGGGACACAGGAGAACTAAAACACCTTTGCCACGGGGCATGGAAAATGGTGGTGGGATTGCCTTTGATCTGAAATTTAGGAGAGAATTGAGAAAGTAGAGGGAAGAAGAGGATGGTTAATTGTAGACTAACAGTCTTTGAACAGGGCTGGAAATCTTTTGATGAGCAACCTCTGGGGAATTTCAGTGCTTGAGATATAAAGGACACTCCTGGAGAGAAAGGCGCTTTGTGGTGGAAGCTATTGACGGGAAATGCCCTTCAAGAGGGGTGGAATACTGGCAGCTTAACGGCTGGTGCTTATCAGCTGTGGGCTTTTACCTTGGAAGGGAAAGTGAAAAGCTATAAGGAAGAGTGACTTGGTTCAGATAGACTGGGATGTAGGCTATTGATAATTGGAGATGGGGTGGTAAAACACAATGTATATGGCACTGACCTGCGCCAAGAACTATTCTAAGGGTTCTCCTTATCACTTAAGTCTTTATAACAACACTTGGAGGTAAATGCTTTTTTAAAAAGTTTATTTATTTTGAGAGAGAGTGCACATGGTGGGACAGAGAGAGAAAGTGAGGGGAAGAAAGAGAGAGAATCCCAAGCAGGCTCTGCACTGTCAGTGTGACCTGAGCCGAAATCAAGAGTCAGATGCTTAACTGACTGAGCCACCCAGGCACCTCAGAGGTAAATACTTTTTATCATTATCCCCATTGTACAGATGAAGGAACAGTAGTACAGAGGGATCTGCATTTGTCCTTGTTTCTGTGCGTTTAGCATGGCAGTCTGGCTGCAGAGTTTTTGGTCCTAACCACCAAATTGGACTGCCTTGTGAGAATAGTGTGGACAAGATTGATAGGAGCTTTTTTTTTTTTTTTTTAACGTTTATTTATTTTTGGGACAGAGAGACAGAGCATGAACGGGGGAGGGGCAGAGAGAGAGGGAGACACAGAATCGGAAACAGGCTCCAGGCTCTGAGCCATCAGCCCAGAGCCCGACGCGGGGCTCGAACTCACGGACCGCGCGAGATCGTGACCTGAGCTGAAGTCGGACGCCCAACCGACTGAGCCACCCAGGCACCCCGATAGGAGCTTTGAATAGTATGAACTTTGAAGGCAGCAAGGAGCCATTGAAGGATTTTGATGGGAGTATTGGTAGACATCAGAATTTAGCTTTAATGTGCCCATATTTTAAAAGATTAGAGGCAGGAAAATGAGACTAATGCACTAGGTCAATTACTTGTGTGTATAGGAACATACAAGTGCATTTTTAGAGTTGTTCTTGTCAATGAGTTAAAGAAAGAGAGAAGTCAGTCACTCAGCCTGTAAGAGGATGTTAACGTCAACAGCAACAGGAAAATAAATTTTGTTTGAGGATAGTTAATGAATGTGTCTTGAGACATGTCCGATTGCAAGTATCAGAATGGGACTCCAGGTGGAATTATCCTGCAGGCATCATAGTTACAATACTCGATCTTGGGAGGACAGGTCAGGTCTGGACAGGACAGATAAGCATGATTAGCATTGGGGTGCTAAAAATAGGGAGTGGTAGAGATGATTGAGAAATGAACCTGAGGGGATGCTTACATCAGGACTCTAGAAGAGGAGTCCTTTATGTCCTCATCAAGCAAATATTGGTAGCGTGTTGCATGCCAGACACTGTGAATACAAAGTGAATAAAACAGACTTGGTTTTGTTTTGATCACACAATGTAATGGGGCAGACAGAAATAGAAACAAGTAAACAGGGGAAATGACATTTCAGTTGAGACCCAGGGTTCAAAATGGTTTTCATACAGAGAGTGGTGGCAAGAGGATTCCAGGGGAAAAGAATGGTGTGTGCAGAGACTGTGTCACTGAGGAGAACTCATTCTGTTTAAGGAACTGCAAAATCCGTGTGGCTGAGGGGTCGCTGGTGCCACAGAAGGTGGGGTGAGATGAGAGAGAAAAATCCGCATGGGGCAGATGTGGCAGGACCATATTTGCAGTGCTGTTGAGAGGTTTTGGGCAGGAGAGAGCTCTGTTTTGAATTTTAAGCAGACCACCCCTGCTGCAGTGTGGAGAATGGATTTGGGAGAGAGTTTAGGATGACTAAAAAGGAGGCCTGGTGGCCAGTTGGGAGAATTGCAGGGGGCCTGGACTAAAATGGTGACCGTGGATCTGTTGATGCCGAGGGCGGCTCCAGTGTTTCTCTCAGCAAGCTGCTCTGGCCCTCCCTGGACTTCTCTTTTGTGCTTCTTTTTTCCCCCCTTCTTATCATATCAAGTATTATGTCGACACTGTCATTGTATCCATCTGTGTCCATTCTAGACTGAATTCCTAAGCAAGGGCAGGGACCTTGTTTTACCAGTCTCTTAAGCACCAGTCCCTACCAGCAGACAAGTGATCAGTATGTGTTTAGTAAATCAGTGTGCTTACCTTCAGAGGTGTGAGACTGTGGTCGGTTTTAGACTGAGTCTTTTTCCTGTTGTTTTTGTCCTTGGGGAAACTCTGAAAGCTGGGTTTGCTGGTGGCAGTGTTACAGGGACAGCGTATGCTGACGGGGCCCGTGTGTCATTCAGAGGTGTCGCTAGGTCTCTAACCACGGAAGGTCTATATGATTTCTGTAGCAGGAGAAAAGCCCAGGTGGAAGACCTTCTGAAGGATGACAGGCACCTATGTCCAGTGCTGTTGAGCAGGCAGAAATGTGAAAAGCGTTCTTCCACTTCCTTGCTTTCTCTGCTCTTTTCAGTTTCAGCAGAGAGGTACCAGTGGAAATCACATTACAGGGGGTGTAGGAGTAAGTGCATAGTGCTAAGTGGGACAGTGAGTGTGGACCCTTCCTTGAAGGAAATATTGTGGGGAGGGGGAAGGGGGGTGTAGCTTGAATTGGGATAGTTGAGGGAAACGTCTTTTAGAACTGGAAGGAGCAGAGCCTGTTAATTGCAAGCAGTGGGCTGGTGTGGTGGTGGCCGTCTGTGAGACTGGGAGGTAAGGAGCATGAGAGTCTTTTGACCAGGGACGAAGAAAGAGTAATGTGGTGCATTGGAGATGGCAAATACCCATTGAAAGGGGGCCACCAGTAATCAGCTCCTGGGATTTTACGATTTGGGTGTGCTCATTCAGTGGTGGCAGAGGATTCTAGTTTACCAGAGAAGCCAGGAATCTTGATTTTTCAAGTGAAGTGTCCTGATTTGTAAATGTTGACAGTTCAGTTTTTAAGAGTATTTTTTTCGTGGAGACGGGAGGGACAAAAGCCTTCAGGCGCAGTTTGCCTAAAAGTTACCTCGGGAGAGAGGCTAGTGAAGTTGGTGAGTGTGAAAGAAGACAGGAGTGTTGTGGAACCAGGCTTCTGAGGCTGAAGAGGATGCAGTCAAGTGTACAAGTGAGGCGAGCATGATCCTTGAAAAAGGAGGAAGGACTCAGAGGGGAGCAAAGGGAGTGTGAGGTGAAAGTGAGGTGGAGGGCACTTGAGTGTGAGGAGGTGACACTGTAGAGTCAGAGGCCAGGATTCTGTGGGGTGGTCCATGAGGGTGCGCACACGGGAGGGGGTGGTGAGGGGCGTCCAAGAGAGGGCTTGTAAAGAGCGGTGAGGGCCCCTCCATCTGGCTACTTAGCATGGCTGGACCGTGGGCTCAGAACTTTGTGATGTTAATATCCTGGAAGTTGGAGCAGAACACGTGGGCAGTGGGACTCGTCTAGGGTTAGGGATGGACAGGCTGAAGATGTCCAAAAGGTGAGGGATTTTTTGTATGTGTCCCAAATGGCGTAATCACAAAGGTTGTGTGACTTCTAGGTCGGTAGCTAAGCACGTGAAACTAGAAGCCTTGTAGTTAGGAGAGCTGGAGGGGACTAGGAAGCAGATGGAGAAGAGCAGGTTTGGCAGGGTGAGGGAATCTAAGCGCCAGGGGGTCAGGAGATGGTGGTTGGGTCGTGGTTTGCATCTGGATTTGGTTTTGGCCGAAGTGTCAGTTTACAGGTTGATAGGTAGGTTGGTGTTTGGCTCCGTGACCAGGATGGCGCTGGCTGCCGAGGATGACAGTGTTTGAAGTCAGCTTGCGTGTTGGAGCCCATTGGATCGAGGGAGGTTTGCTTTGGGGAGGAAGAAGGTGGATTCAGTGCTAACTAACATCAACTCGCTGGGGAAGTTGGAGGGTGCCTTGAAGATCAGTCTCCTAACAGAAGGATAAATCTTTTTTGGGGGGCAGGGGTGCTGAATGAAGTAGCAGATTTTGACTAGTCTACAGTTCAGATTTAACTATTATGATATGCTATTATAATATTTGTAAAATACTCACATAAAAAATAATATATATTTATTTAAGGCCTTTATTAACAGGTGCTTGCTGTTTGTTGACTTTTTTGGGAAAAAAAATCAAGGTGTAAACTTTTATTACAAATTAAAATGAGGCTCTTAAAAGTCTCAACTTGACCAGATATGAAACAATTAAAAAAATTTTAAAGGTGTATTGGAGGGGGAAAAAAGTGTTTTTTTTTTTTTGGTTTTAAGAAAAACCAGGCTTTTTTTTTTTTTTTTTACACACATTTGTCATCACCAAAAAGTGATGTCTTTAGGTGAAAATAAAAACCCCATGCTGCATAGACAATGCAGATCTGTTTATCTGGTCAGTGGGGAAAAAGCAAGCACTTATGGTCTTCAGCTCCAATCTTTTGCTCATTTCTTTGTTGGATGACTAAACCAGATGCTTGTAGCGATGGGAAGCTGGCATTTACTCAGCCCCGTCCTGCTCAGCCTTGCTAGCGGACGAATTCTCCACTGGTGGATCGGCTGCCTGTGTCTCTTTGCCATCTTGTGGTTGAGGGTTTTCTGGGTGTCTGCTTTTCCGTAATTGGAAGTTGCGGTGGTACCAAAGCTGAGCTGGCTGCTGACCTTGGGTCTCATCTCCTTGCTCTTCCTTCTCTTCTTCATTGCCATCCTCTCTAGGCTGCCTTTAGCAAGGAGGACCCCTGCAGAATCTTTGTCTGTAACCTCGGTACTTAGTATGTCTCACTGGTCTACCTTGTTCTCCTGCATCCTGCTTGCAGCACCTTCCATCACTTCCCCCTGCACAGGAGGCGCCGAGGACTGTGGTCTGCATCCACGAGGTCTCCGCTGGTACTGAAGTGGGAACCTCCGCCTGTGCTAGGGCCGGCGCTGTGGGGCCTGGCCTTCAGGAGCACTCTCCCATCCCTCTTTTTTTCTCCCACTTTTACTGTTGTAATTCTGCTGGGAATTGCGCCCCTGCCACATGGAGAGTGTCTGTAATGGTTACGGCCCGCTGCATATTGACTGCCCTGTGCTGGAACTCCACTGGGGCCTGTCACGTTTGCTGCCTCGGCTCCCTTTCTCCTCCCACGACATCAGACCCCAGTCTCCCCTACTGCCTACACTGCGAAGGTATTTCCTGGGATTCTTCTTTATGGCAGTCTGGTGTACAAATACATCTTCCTCTGTGTCATTCCTGTTGATGAAACCACATCCGTTTCTTCCATTGAACCATTTGACTGTGTTGCCATGGGCTTCTTGTCCCCAGCGGGCAAGGTGCAGCCGATAGGAGGCCTCGTTCCCTGTGCCGCTGCCCGTGGTGCCGGGGTTGGTGCGTGCAGCGCCGCGGGCTGTGGTGATGGTGACTGGGTCCTGATGGTGACCTGGCCGGCAGCTGTGGCTCCGCCCAGGGTGTGAGGGTAACTAGGCCAGCTGCGGCGGGCTGCTCAGGGCTCTCTGGTGTCTGCTCTCTGCTCCCGCTACCGCTCGAACTCTAAAATAACATATGAAAAGATTTGGACTGAACTGTTTTGCTTAGGCTGGCAGGGTGGAGTGTACCAGGGGTTAACTTGACCCACACCTACAGAGATGCTCGATTGCCGGCCCTGACCCGTTCTGTTCTGATTTGCCAGCCACTCCCAGACTTGTGAGAAGTGGCAGTGACTAACCCGGTCATTCCATCACCGGGAACCTGGAAGTACTTACTTGCAGCATCACTTCCTCAGGGGTCAGACACTTATAAAAGGTCTTCAGATTTCTCCTAAACTTTCATCGTCAGACCATCAGTTTGTTTAACAGTCAGACCTTAAATCAGTGATAACCAGCTCCTGCTTGTCCACTTGCCGACCTCCACAAACAAAAACAAAAAATGAATTTAGAGATGCTTTCTTCTCTTCATCTAATGTCCACATATTTCTTTTTAAAAATTTTAAATGTTTTTATTTATTTTGAGAGAGAGAGAAGGTGTGTGCAAATAGGGGAGGGGCAGAGAGACAGGGAGAGAGAGAATCCCAAGCTGACACGCAAGCCCCAACTCACAAACTGCGAGATCATGACCTGAGCTGAAGTCAAGAGTCGGATGCTTAACTGATGAGCCACCCAGGTAGGTGCCTTAATGTCCACATATTTCTGCATACAGATACTACTGGGAAAGTAACAGTAAGGTAAAAAAATTTTTTTGCGTTATTAAATAATTGGAATTTTTCTTATTAGAAAAACAATAACATGTTTGTGTAGTGAAATATCGTTACGGCACCGAAAGATAAACAATGAAAAGGAATTTTTCCATCTTGTTTTTTCTTTTTGTAAACTTATAAATGGAACTCAGAGATAGTTCTGGGCCAGATGAGAGTTGGTTCAAAAACTTTTGTGTGAATTAGAATATTATGAGGGAATATGATAATTAAGCTAGGAAAGAAACCCACCAATTGGATGTGATTTGCTAGTAGGCAGTTTTTAAAAGTTCAGTTTGGGGTGCATTTTGAGAATTGGAAGAAAGTAGGGAATGTGTATTTTGGAAAGGGAAGATTCTGTGGAGACCAGGGAAACAGGACGGACTTTAGGGAGAACTTGGGACACTGAGCATTGGATATAGAGGTTAGGGTAGTGTAGCTTATGTCAGAGCAGAGAGAAGTGCACAGTCACTAAGCAGGAGTTTATTTGAGTCCTGAACTGGGCCAAACTTGTTTTCTCCAGAGATGCAACATGAAAGCTAAAAACAGTAGCTTGATTCAGATTGGGCAGAAAGATGGAAATAGGTAGTAAAGTCAAAGCAGACTTGGATTTAGTGACTTAGACTAGTGTAGTAAAAATAGAATTCCTGGAAAATATTGTTGAGGACTTTAAACCTAAACCTAGCCCACTGGATAACTTTTACACTGTTCTCCTACCTTTGAATATTCTCTGCCCTTAAATGCTCTTGAGCTGTAATAGAGTTCCATTTATGGACTTGACCCTTCTGTATGCCAGAGTATGCTGACCTAGGGAAAAAGGATTTCCACCAGAGAGAGAGAGAGAGAAAGAGAGGGAAGGTCTTCCCACTTTCTGTTCTGGTACAGATGGCACCAGTGAACCTGAGGTTATGTTTTTTTATCATGTAACTCTTTAGAAGAGGCCTCATAAAAATACTTGGCCTAGAATTTCACCAGGCAGAAATTCTCATTGGGAAGTAGTTGGTCTCTCTTCTTCCTATGTAACTTACCTCTCACATGGTGGGTGGACCAGATCTCTGGGGGCAGTCCTTCACACCCCTACACTGGAATAAACTTTATCCCGTTGCTTAACAACTTAGCCTTCTGGCTTCTCCCTATACTTCCAGGAAGCATCTTTCTAAGACTTGCCTTTTTCATTCTCACAGAGTCCCCATTCCACTCTTGAATCTTAGCACAGTACTTTCATGCTGTACTCCAGTGACCAATCTTAGTCCATTTCTCAGTTGAGATCTTTAGCTACAAGTGTAGAATTTAGCTCTACTAATGTAAGCAAGTAGTAGTTAATCAGAAAGGAATTGGAAACTTAAAGAACTGACAGGACTGCTAGAGAACCAAGGTTAGAAACAGGCAGAAGCTGGGGGGAGTGGTAGGAGGCTGCGGGGAGGGCTGCAAACTGCATTACAGGAATGATCTGGTCGGGATGTTTCCACTGGGATGATGAACTCCACCTCCTTATTTGAACTCTGCAGGTAACTTGCTCAAGATTTCAGGCCCCTGGAGAACACATCTGATTGGCTGAGCCTATGCCGTGCTAGGTATACCAGTGGCAAGAGGAGGGATTTAGTTGCAGGAACCCTCCAGAATCCCTGTGGCCTCCATAGTGGGAAGATAGGCACGTGGATTTACAGTCTCGGCAAGACTATAAGGCAGAGGAAAGGAATTCTCCAAAAGGAAATTAGGAAGGGGAAACAGATGGGTGCTGGGCAGCTGAAAAGAAGTATCTTCTACATGCCCATTTTCAACATTAAAAAAAGTCATAATTTTCCACATCATAGTAGTTCACTTGTATGAGACAAATAATAGCAGGAATGTATTTAGTACTTTGCTAAATACAATTTACACTCTGATCCCTGCCCTTTACTTGCTGCCCCTTTAATGTTCACAACAATATTGTGATGTGGGTAATCACTTGTGTGGACTTACCTGATAGCAGGTGTGAGAGCCAGGTGCAAACCCAAGTAGTCTGGTGTGGCACTGCCTCTATGCTATTTTAAAAATTACCATGAGTTAATACTTTTAGGTGAATATGGATTTTATTTTAGAGTATCTGTATATATTTTTAATCAGTGTTTCTCTCTCTCTCTGTTTCAGTACACATGCATGTTATATAATTTACTCAGAGTCAGGCAGTTTTTCAACTTCCCAAGGCTTCTTGGGCTGTACATTAGGAGTCACTGGCTGTCCTTGTAGTTAAATATGGCTCTTTCCCCACCATGGCTTCTAGTCTTCCCTACTGTGTGGCGGTTGGTGATGGACCTTGAATAATCTAAGGCAATCGTGAAAGTCTTATTCCCTTTGCTAGGGATTGATTCAGAAATGGCATATTACCATTTTAGGCTGAAGGAAGTTTGCAGAAGCTTCTAAAAAAGACTTTTTCCTTGTCCTGTGCATGGGAAGACACTACCTCTCCATATGTGAATGTGAGGCTCTGAGCTGCTACAGCAGTCTTGTTATCAAACCCAAGGAGGAAACTAGCTCAAGAAGGTGGCAGAACTGAGGGAGTTGAAGAGGGGTGGAGCTAAAACTGCTAGGTTAAGCTGTCCCTGGATTTCATCCTACCCCTGGACTACCAGTTATGTGAGCCAGTAAGTTTCCTTACTTTTAAGCAGTTTGAGGTGTAATTTCTGTTCATTTAACAGCTAAAGTTATCCCAACTGATGTCATGATGCAGAATTACAATGAGAAGAGATAACAAGATCTTTCTGCTGGATGTTCAAAGTAAAATTATTAAGATACTATTAAATAGGCTAGTACCCTAACCTGGCAAGGTAGAGACTAACGTGAATCAGAGTTGAAAGGACCTGGACTTTAGTTTCTACTTTGCCATTAACTGTGTCACCAGATTTAAATTTCATTATCAGTAATGAAAAGGAGGTTGCCCTGGATACATTGTAATGCACTTTCCATCTCAGATATTCTCTAATTTTGGAACCCGTGAAAAAATATCTGGTTAAACTTAATTATGAATTAAGAAGATGTTTTTGGAAAGGCAGTGAGCCGTCTTAGATTTTTACTATGATCTGGTAGTGCCAAGACACTCAATTTCTACAACTTGTCTATAAGTAGCACTGGTGAAGTCTTTTAACAGTGTTATTAAAACCTTTTTCATTCTGAGGGCTTAAAACCAGAATGCTTTTTTTTCTTTTGGTTTAAGATTCTTCAGATTGTTCATATTCTCTCTCTAACTTTTTTTTTTTATTGTGGAATATATGTAGAAGTAGAATAGTATAATGAACTTATGATATTTTCATCTTCTCACCTCAGGAATTATCAACATTTTGATAGTCTTAAACCCAGTAGCTTATAAGTGCTCACATTTGACTCTTCTAGACAGAGACTTTTTTCCACCTAAACTTTGGAGCTAAATTAGGCCTTCCTTGCTTTTAAGGTTTTAGTTGCCTGCCTGGGTTTATTTACTATTGTTCTTTTTGGCATCGAAAGAAGTTACAACACCGTGAAAACTTTATTTTAGCACTTATGAGCAAACAATTGTGAATATTTAGGCATTCATGTTTGTGCATGTCAAGGTAGGATGAGTCATACTGTACTAACAAAACCCCCAAATCTCAGTGTCTGAACACAACTTGTTGGTTTTGTTACTGGTTGTCTGGGGACTCTGTTGTGCCTCATCCTCCTCAGGAACCCATACTGAGGGAGCAGTTACTGTTTTTGTATGTTGGGAGCATTGTCACAGAAAGATAGAAAACAGAGTAAATGGCGCACTGTCTCTTTAAGCTTCTTTGTGGAATTAAGGCATGTCATTTCTGTTCACAAGTCATGGATCAAAGAAAGTCAAGGGGACAGAAAAGTGCAAATCTGCCATTGTCTGTGGCAGACAGAGAATTTCTCAGAGAATCAGAGAAATTTGGTGGATAGCACTAATGACTATCATCGCGTTGTGATAAATAAAAACTCTCATCTGCCTTTGAACTTTATCTGTTAACAGCTCAGGCTTCAAGACTTAGTTACCCTTTAAGACCAAGTGTTGGCAATGATATTAAAACTAACCTTATTGTATTCTTAACTGTTGCTTATTTTAAAGCTACTTTTAACCAGTTCTAAAACATCCTCAAAAGAGGAAATGGCAGTTTCTAGGTTGGATCCCTGGTTCATTCTGGAAGATAAGACTTTTCAGTTCTCTCAGGTGATCTAGTGTCGCAGGGAAGGAGCAGAATAATTGTAGCTTCTTTACTTTGTGTTAACAGAAGACCTTGCTCAGCCCTGGCCCTCCTCCTTTTTAAAGTAGCATTTTGGATTTGAATTCTGACATGGGTAAAATCCCAGGTCAGACCATTGGAATGTTTCAAGTGGGGTTCAGGATTCTAGATCAGTTCTCTTTGTTTGTGTCCTTTACTTTTGGAGGCTGGGATTGAAACAAATAGATTCTGACCATCCCGTATGAGTTATATCAGTCATAGCACCAGCCACATTTATATCATCTTCTGGAGGAAACTACCTAACCCTTACAACTATTGTTCATAGGTCCTCTTGGTTGATCATATTTTATACCCCTCAGAAATGTGTACCGGACCCAAGGCAGTCAGCTCACTAGTGGCTGCTGTGACATGATCTGGCTTGAAAAGATTAAGTGAGGCCCCCTAGCTCTTCTCTTTTTCCAAGAAGTTAACTTAAAGATTGAGACCGAGGCTCTGAGTCTAACACCATGCCTTGAGAGAGTAAAAGCCATGATCATCCATAGACCATCTGAGGAAGTCTGAGAGAATGGTGGTGGGGATAAAAGAGAGCAGACAGAGCTTGGGGATGAGAAGAATAGGAAGCCAGCTCCTGGAGTCCTGTGTCATCGTACAGTCCTTGAGGAACACTCTGCTAATTCCAACTGCTGGGGTCCTTGTGTTCTTCAGAGCTTTTGCATTTTTGCTTCCCTCTGTGAGTCCTGGCCCTATGTTCATTTCTGCCCTGCTTCACTTGGGATTTCTGGGTTTCTTGCATGCATTCTGTAGGATGGGATTCGTACTTGTTACAGAGATCCAGGTAAGAGTAGCTGAGAGATACTTATTTTTCAATGTCTAAATCTAGATGTAGACAGCTGGTGGCTGGTATCCATGATTTTCTGGATTCTTGGTTTTAGCTTTCTTTTTTTTTTTAAATTTTTTTTTTTTTAACATCTTTCATTTTTGAGAGTGAGAGAGACAGAGCATGAGTGGGGGAGGGGCAGAGAGAGAGGGAGACACGGAATCTGAAGCAGGCTTTAGGCTCTGAGTTGTCAACACAGAGCCCAGTGTGGGACTTGAACCTATGGACCGCGAGATGATGACCTGAGCTGAAGTGAGACGCTTAACCAGCTGAGCCACCCAGGCGCCCCATTGGTTTTAGCTTTCTTATCTGCCATCCTGGGGTGTATCTTCATCCTTATGGACTAAAATGGAGCTTGAGCCATCACACTTGTATTCCAATATGAAGGAGGAAGACCAGAAGAAAGAGTATTCTCCAGTCCTTTTAGATAACTCTAAAAGTTGCACACAAGACTTCGCTCCTATTTTATCAACTAGAACTTCACTGCAAAGGATGCTGGGAAGTATATCTTTATTCCAGCAGACCACATGTCTAGTAAAAATTGGGAGTCTGTAAGTCTAGAAAAAGGGGGCATGAATATTGAGTGACACTTTGTAGCCTGCTTTACGTATCTTGAAAACAAACTCTGTTGCTTGAGGCGGTCTCTGTGCTTTGGTATAAAGAGAGCCTAAATTTCCTCTCAGCATTTCCTTCTTTGATTTTATGCCCATTTGTATTTGAGTTTCTGCTCCAGTAATTGTTTCAGCCAAACTAAACAAAGATTTTCTTGTTTGTTCATTTATTAAACATTTTATTCATGTACTTCAAGTATGGTTCTAGGTATTGAAAAGATACAAAAATGAAATAATGTATAATTTCTTCCCTCAAGGAGCTCACGGTTTGGCAGAGGGAGGATGTGTAAGTAAGTGATAACAGTATAGTGTGATAAATGCAGTAATGAATGTTGTAGTAATGAATGTACAGTGTTCCTACTAGGATGACAGAGAAGAATGTTGGCTGTGTCTTCTACCTCTTTTCTTTCTTCAAGTCATAGGAAATGAAGACCCACGCCTGGCAGGGGCAGTGTCAGTCCAAATTCAGAGATTCTTTCTTATAAGAACTTCCCAATTCTACCCTATCAGTGGACAGAATAAAAGCTTTTTAAAAATAAATCTCCAGACTAATCACAGTAAAGAGCAATATACATGTAACTGTATGTACAATGCTTTATGTCCTAGAAAATTCTTCTCATTACAAACCCCAGTTTCCAGATAATCCAGTTACCTAGTTTGATCAAAACCAAGTTTGGGGTGCCAGGGTGGTTCTGTCGGTTAAGCGTCCAACTTTGGCTCAGGTCATGATCTCACGGTTTTTGGGTTCAGGCCCTGCGTCAGGCTCTGTGCTCCCCGCTCAGAGCCTGGAGCCTGCTTCAGAATCTGTGTCTCCCTCTCTCTCTGCCCCTACCATGCTCATACTCAGTCTCTGTCTCGCAATAATAAATAAATGTTAAAAACAACAACAACAACAACAACAAAAATACCAAGTTCTCCTTTGAAAATTTCTTTACGTGACCATCTTTTCATGGACTGACTTAACCAGTGGTGTTTTGTTTTACTCTAAATTATTTTTTAATGTTTATTTTTGACAGGGGGGAGGGAGGGAGACGGAGACAATCTGAAGCAGGCTCCAGGCTTCGAGCTGTCAGCACAGAGCCCTACACAGGACAGGGCTCAAACCCACCAGCTGTGAGATCATGACCTGAGCTGAAGTCTGACACTTAACCAATGAGCCACCCAGGCATCCCTGTTTTACTTTAAATCTCATCCTCATTTACTCTTCTTATTGTGTGTCTTTAACAAATTGATCTTTGGGGCGCCTGGGTGGCTCAGTTGGTTAAGCATCTGACTTCGGCTCACTCAGGTCATGATCTCACAGTTGGTGAGTTTGAGCCCCGTGTTGGGCTCTGTGCTTGACAGCTCAGAGCCTGGAGTCTGCTTCGTATTCTGTGTCTCCCTCTCTGTCTCTGCTTCAACCCCCCCAGCACTCTGTCTCTCAAAAATAAATAAACAACAACAACAAAAAAAAACTAAAAAGTTGATCTTTGGTATAGTAGTGCTTTAGGGGATATCTACATAATAAGCGTAGAGTGAAATGAATTTTTATACAAAAAAATTCATGTCAGTTAAAATGCTGTCAGTTTATGCAGAATATATGGAATAAAATGAGATTAATAAAGCATTGCTCCTACAGCCCATCTCCTGGTATGTGGAAATAGCTTTGTTTTTCAGACCTCTTCTTTGAAATGGTGTTTTTATTTTACCTGGAGCCCATTACTACCATTGGGCCTCTTCTCTGTTTGCTCTGTCAGATTTTGTGTTCATTGTATGAGTTGAAAGCATTTTATTTTCCATAGTAGATTATTGGATTAATTATAGCTCTTTTTTTTTTTTTTTTTTTTTTTTTTTTTTTTTT